>NC_044994.1:24921255-24951255 GCF_008728515.1 Papio anubis
GCTCGCTCCTCGGGCTACAGCAGCTGACCAGCACTGATTGTCAGGCACTCCTTAGTGAGATAAACTCAGTACCTCAGTTGAAAATGCAGAAATCACCTGTCTTCTGTGTGGCTCGCGCCGGGAGTTGGAGACTGGAGCTGTTCCTATTCGGCCATCCTGCTCCACCCCCGGTATGTTCTTAGGAATAGACCATCCATTTCAAATGAGTACATTGTATTATGATCTACAGGGCATGGTTTTCACAAAAGCAGGAAAAAAAATCTCCCGTTTTCCCCTCTCTTAACTCTTTCCTGATCTGCCTATACATTATGAGGTCTGAGTGAGTAGGAAATGTATCCTATTGTCTTTTATTTATCTACTGAATGTTGTTGGTGCTCAGAAAATGTTTGGTGATTACACTTTTGTTCTAGTACAGGTTTGTGTGTGTGTGTTTGTGTGTGTTTTGGCAAATATTTCTTTTACCATTTCAGTTTTCAAAATATGCAACCCAAACAGGGATTAGAATGACTGAGATTTTGGAAGATTTTAGAAGCAGGGTTGGATTATATATTTATACATTTTTCTAGTGCCATATCTTTTCCCAACTCCAAGTATCTAAACCAGCAGGGTTAAAATCACGCTATTTGAGTCAGCATTCCCTTTGAATGGCATTATTATTACTGTTTATCATTGCCTCAGCTTTTACAACAGGTTCGGTGCTGTGAAAGACATTAAAAAGACACAGTTCTTGCCTTGGGGCTTACACTCAGGTAGGCAAACACAAACAAAGTGTATTTAAGAAGAGGTAGATTGATCACGAAAATGCAATTTCCCAGGTGTTTGTATTTGTGCTTTGGGTTCCGTTGTCTTTTAACCAGCTGTGGACTGAAGGAATCTTGTAACTTTTCTTCAAACAAGGATATAAATGACAACAGTTGGGAAAAAACATGAGCCTTAAAGGGCAGAATACAGGGCTGAGCGTCCACAGGACCTGATTCTGGGGGTCTCTGTGGTCTTGAATTACTCTCTCTCCTCATGCTTCTTTCAACAATTCAGACTGCCAGTGGCTTCCTCACTGGAAACCAAATCATTCATTTAAAAATGGATCACCAAATTGTATGGCCCGTTTTCAAGCCATCAAATACTGTTTAAAAAATGGACTAGCTCTCCTTACGAACCGAGGTATTTATTTGAACAAAATTTGGAAACACTTTTATCTCGAGGATTTATTACTCCCCAAAATTTTAAGTTTTGAAAATCCAGTTTGTAAGCTGAAATGAGTAAAAATGTATTTCATAATTTTTACTCTTTCGGTGAACATTTTAAAAGTTTTCTCATGCAGACATAGAGCAGAAACAAATATTTGCATTTTGTATATTATCTTTGGTGTTTGTGGGAAATACTCGTGCATGCATACACACATGTGTGTGTGTGTGTGTGAGTGAATGCAAAACTTGAAGTTTCACATATGAAGTACATGGGGAACACAATCTGCATGCTTGCTAACGCTGTAGAGATGTCCACATTGCAAAGGGACTGGCAATAGCTTCACTAAGGGGCTGGCAATAGATTCACCAAGCCGGATTCCACTGCATTCGGTCCATGGTCTGTAGGTGCATGGAAGCGTTTCTCACAAGGATCTTGACCCGGGTAAAGGATGTAAACACCCAGAGCCATGCATATTTAGGCCTTGGTTTCCAAAGTTTCTGTTTAATTGCACTTTCTCATCACACACAGGAGTGTGGTATGCCCTTCCAGATGGCCCATACAAATGCTTTGTTGTACTTCACTCACTCTCTGCATGCCAAGCATCTCTGGGACTACATACATCACCAATTAGCATCTTATATTCATTTGACAGGAATGGTTCTGCAACATTTTATACAGTTTTCTTTGATAAACGTGATTTGCATGTTCTTCTCTTATAAAAAGCAAGTTTGTGATCGTGGAATTTTCCTTCCTACTCCTCCCCCTCCACAAAGGCTTTTCCCGATGCAGCAACCAGTTGATCTGTATTTTAGGAAAAACGTCTTTTGAGTGACATTTTTAGAACCTGAGGAGACCATGTTAGTGTGTTTATCAATATATACCGTAGGTATTTACTATGTCACATCTCTCCAGGGGGCTGTGTTCTTGCAGGTACATTCTGAATTTTTCAGATTCTAGATCATGAGACCTCATCATTGACCGATAAATTTGATACTGCCATCCCTTCAGGCCTTTGCAGAAGTCTTCCAGATAAACCTTCATTTTCTGAGCTCTGTACTGAGCACCTGATAGTGAATTTTGTGTATTGACACTGATAGCGAGATGCAGTCTTAACATGTAACAATCACATTTAGTCAATACACCAAAGAGATGCAATGCACCAGAAGGATCATATTATCACCTGGCAAATGGTGACAGTCACTTTGAAGAGTTTTCCAATGTGATAAATACTGACACTCTGGATAGTGGATAAGTAGAATGCACAGAACCGTGTCGGGTAGTGCCTTCATCACGTCTCCACTTGGATGGCTCATAGGCATTTGAAACTTTACCCATCCACTTTCAGAATTCTCAACAACGATTTCTCTCCCGTCTAATAAGTGATACATCTACTCAGTTCAGAAACGTGCAGTCACCAGGAATTCCTTCATTTCTTTCATTCTCCTCACCCGCCTCCTCCTGGAATCTGTCATTGAGGTCCTTTCCATTCAGTCTTTGCCAACTCCTGCCTCATCCTCCCTTCACACCCCAGTGCCTGGAAAGCTTCTGTAACTTTCAAACTGGTCTTCCTTCTCTAAGTCTGGTTTTGGTAGATTCCCTTCTCTACCTAGCTGTTTAAGTTTTTTACACCATACATCGGAGGAGGTCTCCCTGTAGCTGAAAACCCGGCACAGGTTTTCAGTCCTGTTTTAGAACACAGCCCAAACCTCTCCGGCCACAAGTCTCCGATCCTGCAAAGCCCTGCATGTCCTGGCTCCTTTCTAGCCCCTCCTTCTTTTCTAGCCCCTCCTTTTGTTCTAGCCCCTCCTTCTTTTCTAGCCCCTCCTTCTTCTCACACAGGCACAGCCTCGCTAAACTCAGGCCTCACTGGGTGTTTTGGGTTCTTGACATTTTTCAGTTCCTTCCCACTTTGAGGATTTTGCATTTGCTTGTGTCTCCTGCCTGAAAAGTATTTCCTTGTAACTTTCACTTGCTTGGTTTCTCTTCATTCTTTGGGTATTTTCTTCAGTATCTGCTCCTCAGAGAAGATTTCTAAGTTCACTCCAACTGGAATAAGTGCCCCGGTTGCTTTCTGGCCCATCGCCCCATTTATTTCCCTGAAAACATTAATCATAGTCTGAAAATGTTTTAGTTACCTATTCACCAATTTGTCTGCTGTCTATTTCCTACTGTCTAGTACATTCAAGGTCAAGGTCTGTCTTGTTTAATTTATAGTCCTGATTCTTTGCACAGTGCCTGGCACACAGAAGATACTTGAAACATATTTATTGAACGAATGTCTCTAATGAGTTTTGATGAGGAGAGTTGAGTGTGTACATGTGGGGTGTGTGCATGTAATGGAGAAGTTAAAGGAAGGAAGCATATCCTACAAAGGAGTAGGAGAAGAGATGGGAAAGCTTTGCATTAGCCTTGCAAAAAGACAGGTCAGCTGAGGGGCTGCCAACACAAGACTGATCCCTGAAACCTGGGTCAATGCAGAGATTAGAGGACTCCGCCTTATAACCCTGGCAGTTTGCTGGAGACCAGTCAAGTATGTACTGATTGGCGCCTAAGAAAACAGCACAATGTACTCATTCACATAGAAAAAATAAGAGAATCACAGCTCCAGGGTAAAACAGAGCACGGATCTTCAAAGCATCGCATGATGTGGCTGAGGTCACATCATATTCAATAAATGGAACAAAACTTCCACTTCCACATGTAAACAAACATTGAATTCCTAGGATCGAATTCACCATCCCCCTAATCTGCAATTTAATTTTACAAATTAAAGATGGAGCTTAAGGGACACATTTACCAGCTCCCAATAAATAGTGGGATGAAGCCCCATGGATGAGAATTTGACCCAAGCCTTTTGACCACGCAGTGCTGAAATTGGGAGAAGAAAGCACATTTCTTCGTGAAAAGAAACTCACTGCCTTGGTCAAAACCGGACTTTGGCCGGACATGGTTGCTCAAGCTTGCAATCCCAGGACTTTGGGAGACCAAGGCAGGTGGATCACGAGATCAGGAGTTCGAGACCACCCTGGCCAACACAGTGAAACTCCATCTCTACTAATTTTGTAAAATACAAAAATTAGCTGGGAGTGGTGGCGGGTGCCTGTAATCCCCAGCTACTCAGGAGGCTGAGGCAGGAGAATCGCTTGAACCCAGGAGGCGGATGTTGCAGTGAGCCAAGATCAAGATCGCACCACTCACTGCACTCCAGCCTGGGCGACAGAGCTAGATTCCATCACAAAAAGCAAACAAACAAACAGCCCTGGAGGCATGCAGGTAAAGTCATTAAGCACATGGGCTCAATGAATAGCAATAACAGTAATGCCAGATAGCATTTCACAAGCAGTGTCATGTGCCAGGTACTGCATTAACCTACTTCCATGCACTCTCTGGCTTTAAACTCGTAACACATCTATGAGGTACATATGATTTTTGCTCTATTTTCATAGCAGAAAAACATGAAGTTAAGAGAGGTTTATTATTGTGCTTCAGATCATACAGTGAGTGTGGAAGGTGGGATTTAACTTCTTATCTATTAACATTTAGAGTTAGAACTTCATTATCCCTTTTGATTTGCAAGGAAACCTCTTCATTGGGTAAGAGGACTTAGCCTCTGCCTGGGAAGCAAAAAAAAAAAAAAAAAAAAAAAAAAAAATGCACAAGGACATTCTTGATCTTACCAATTTGTAGGAAAAACATATCCTCTGAATTTACACCACACAGCATTTAATACATGATGCTGTAATTGTTTTTTGGCTTGCCTATTATAATGCAATCAACTTTAGGCCCTTGCAGTGGTCTCTCCTCCCTAGTCCTTAACACAGTGTCTGCATCTCAGCTGAAGGCAGAGGTTAGAGCTTGTTCTGAAACACTGATCCGTGAAAGTTCTTAAACTTTGATTATTTCAGCCTTCCATTTGTATTAACTTGTTTACCAAACTAACTTATAGTCATTTCTGAGGAAACATTTTAAAGACGATCTTGCATTGTAGTTCTGAAGGATGATCCATGAATAAACCTGACGTGGAGTGTCAGGGACTGTTTCCAGTTAAAAATGGCTGCCTTGAAAGAATCCGAAGAAGCTATTTACAAGTCTAAGAGAATAATGTTAATTTTAAACACTATTTAATTTTAAAGCATTGTCAATAAAACAACTGAGAAATTGGGCGAAAAGAAAATAAGAACAAAAGAAGGCAGAGAAATTGATTCTATCTTGGAACTGTCACGTGGGGGAAATTTCAAAACAGGATATTGAAGGTTTTAGAAAATTCATCATGCTCATTACTCCCATTTTCAGGTAAAATGCAAACTAGATGCAAGCAGGCTTTTAAAACATCATTTTATGTGTCTAATAGGCCAGAACTACTGAAGCAGATCAGATCTCTCATTTTAATATGCATTTACGCATTTAAAAATTTATATTATTGACTATGTTGAATGCCGCGACTTCTGGAGAACCATTATGGCTCACAGGATAGCTTTTTATTTGGCATTGTATCAATTTGGAGCTCAGAATGTCATGATCTTAATGCAGATAAGAAGTATACATATGAGAAGTGGTATGGAGAGAAAGGTAAGGTGCACATGCAGTTGGCAATTTTCAAATGTCATAATTTTAGCCCTAAAAAAAAAAAGAGAATGTCCTGCTCCCTGGTCTATGCCAGGCACTTCCACTTGCACGCCCTGCACTTCTCCTTCGCTTGCTGCAGTGCTGTAGACTGTGGAGGACTATTTGCCCCACGTGTAAATATCACCCGGAGCTAATTTACATTGTAGGCTCTGGGTCCAAGAGGGAGAAACACTTAATTTTATTAATAGAGTAGATTTTAAATCTCTCTACAGGAGGCCATAGAACACCCCAAAGGCTAATCTATGCTATGGAGAGATGGCAAATCAGAAAAGCCCCAGTGCATTTTTGCCCCCCTCAGAATCTGCTCCCAATGAAAGCTACTACTAGGCCTATTGGCTTTGAGCATCCTCTGTTTGAACACTGGAATTGTTCTCCACCGGATGTACAAATACCTTAAGCCCCTGAGGTTTACAAGAGGAATGCTAATGCGTGGTGTAAGCCCCTCTGAAACAAACAGAGCTGGGATAATAATTTCGTAACCTCATGTTGACATAACCCACCAGCTTGCTGAAGAGCCCCTTCATGTAGAGGAAACAGAGAAACTATAATGATTTTCAGATACAGTTGACAAGAGACCATTTAGTAAACTTTTATTTTTTTTTAACTAACAGTATGCAGGGATGTTGTATTCTAGGCTGCTACTAATAATCTCATCAGAATGCAAAAGCAGCGACTGTGTTATAAAACCAATGATCTGTTATATTCTGCAAGAATTTACAAAAGCCTAATGTCATTTACTACACCATGAGAACCATACTTGGATAAAAAAAAATAAAACACAACAGAATTCAAAAACTGATTACAGCTGACGAAAAAACAAACTATGTGCGAGTGTAGTGCTTTAAAGGTGTAACATACCACAATTAAAGACATGAAGCAGTGATGACTTCAGAAGGGAAGGAATTGGCATTTGGGAAGGTAGGAATGTGCTACATCACTTAGGACACTTTGGAATCAGGGCATCCATTCAAGGCCAGGATTCACCTGGTCGGTGCTAAATATGTGTTACCGGCTCAGGCTGCAGGAAACTTGCAGGCTCAAAAGAGTTTCCTTTATTCTTCACTTTTTCAGCAGCATTTTTGACAAAAGCGTATCTGTAGCAGTTTTAAATACAGATTTTAAATGCTTTAAAAGGGAAGAACCCTTTTCAGGGACATTTGGAATAAAGTCATCTGAAAAGTCAGTGGCAGGGATGTCAGGATGTCTATGTAGCTGGGACACAGACAGCCTTACCCCCGTCTCAGCTGGTACCCTGTGATAGGTTGAAGAACAGAAGCAAACTTCCCTGAGCCCAACATGCTCCATGCTCTCAAAGGTTTCATGGATTCAATTGCGGCAGTCTATGGCATCTTAACTTTAAAAATTGCTTTCTTTGATGCCCAAAGCAAATTCTTCTGCATTTTGTTCAGTGATTTTAGAAAACAGCTTTCAGAAGGATACCTACCTTTTTGCCTATCTATCTATCTATCTATCTATCTATCTATCTATCTATCTATCTAATCAAATCTATCTCTATCTACCTATCTGCCTAT
This sequence comes from Papio anubis, assembly GCF_008728515.1. Lineage (NCBI taxonomy): Eukaryota > Metazoa > Chordata > Mammalia > Primates > Cercopithecidae > Papio > Papio anubis. Next base: position 24,928,602 of record NC_044994.1, read on the forward strand.
CTATTGCAATTTCTATTATCTTTGGAAGAAATTTATTTATTCTTTCCTTTTCAAACTCAGTCTGTTGGAAGCATATTTATCTCCAGGATGGACTTGGCAGAATGTGAGAAACACAGAATGTGAGAAACACTAAAAGACATTTTTCACAGTACTGTTAACCAGCTTTCAGCAGATTCCTTGCAACATTTGTATTCCTGGATGTCCTTGAAGGTACACTTGGTCTTGCAAACTTGCAGGGAGTCATTTGGAAGTGTTGACTTAGGCGCCTGTAAGACATCTGGTAATAATGAAGATGGAGCTTTTAATGCTTTGGGATTTTATGAATGAGTTATAGTACAGTCACTGATGAATCATTAAAGTACATCTCTACAGGAGGAGATCGCCCATATTTCTTGACTGCCGGGAAGTTGCACATATTGTTAGTTGTCCAGAAAGAAAGTGAGATCTGCTATGTCTGAATTCCCTGCAAAGCAGCTAGTTTGAGAACCAAATGAAAGTAACATTACATTTCAGGAGAGCCTTGTTCACTAGAGAGATGTATGTTTTATAAGAGAGCTAGGTCTGTTTATTAGTGAGCCAGAATCGCACAGGGCAATGGTCAATTGTGAAGAACAGGCTCTTTGCCTCTGCTCATGCCACTGACTTTCCTGATGAATGACTGGAGGAGTCAATGTCTGTCTGGTGACCTTCCTCAAGAACAGCCCCAATGCGCCCCTCTTCATGATGTTCCCTAATCTTCACAGGTGAAATTAATGAATTCGCTGTTATGTGCCTGCAGCACTATACATATAATTATCTTAGATCTCTTAACTGTCTTATAGTATGCCCATACATGTTCTTATGTGTTGGTTTATCCTGCTAGACAATTCCCGCCTCAGTAAATATTATTTTCCATTCACAACATACAGCTAAGGTCCTGACATATAATAGGTATTCAGTAAATGTTTAGCAAATAAATAATTACAAAAGAATTTAAGTAGAAATCAAGCTTACAGGAAGAGATAAGAAAACAATATCAACAATTTAATAAGTCTGAACTGACTGTGAATCACCTACTGTGAATCACCTAAGTAGTAGGTTTACAAGATTCTTGTCCTCCACAAGGAAGAAAAAATTTAAAAATAAACATCTTTTTCTTCATTCCAAAATTCTGTTGTGTTACAGCTGAGGGACAGGTCCTTTTCTCAGTCTAATAGGTAATCAACAATTTAGACATTGGAAGCAAAAAGCTTCATTTGTTCTCATTAAAATAATATCTATACACACAATAAAATTATTGGTCTTTTTTGAAAACTGTGAGGGAGTTTGAAAAGAGTGATGTAAATAGATTTAGTAATTCCTTTGTTTAACACATTTGCATCTGCTATGTGCCCAGCCCTATATTAGGTATTGAGGGTTAAGGGATGAACTAAACTGATCTGGTTCCTGCTCTCTAGGCTGTAGAAGATGGCGAGTGCTGTGGACTGCAAAGAAAAGATTTCTGAAGTGTCATGTGATGACAATTGTGGTAAGTGCTATGCTTGAAACAGTTAGATACTTTGATAGCACTGGAGAGGGGATTCTGACCTGGAGAGGAGATATCTTCACTGAGGAAGTGATAATTAAACAGAAATTAGAAAGATGGTGGTGGTGTGAGGACAGGGGCATTTAGAGAAAGTGTGATGAAAAGCAAGGTGATACAGGCAGACAAACAGCATATCTGCACATGAGTCTGGTCCATTTGAAGAAGGCAAGGATGGGGATAGGCAGTAAGACTCCAATACAGTGAGTGAGGGTGAGCATGATGTGAACTGAGAATAGAAAGTTGGGCAGGCAGCACTTTGGGAGGCTGAGGCAGGGGGATCACTTGAGGTCAGGAGTTTGAAACCAGCCTGGCCAACATGGTGAAACTCTGTCTCTACTAAAAATACAAAAATTAGCCAGGCATGGTGGTGGGCACCTATAATCCCAGCTGCTTGGGAGGTTGAGGGAGGAGAATCACTTGAACCCAGAGGTGGAGGTTGCAGTGAGCCGAGATTGCGCCACTGTACTCCAGCCTGGGCAACAGAGCAAGACTCTGCCAAAAAGAAAAAGAAAAAGAAAGTTGGGCAGGATCATTTCTTTCAAGGGATGAAAGGCCATGCTAGGGATGTGACAATGGATAAGACCATGGGCAACATGCATCCCATACAAATACAGCTCTAAGCAAAGTCCCCTAGCTACTTTCCTCCAATCAGACAGCCACTCTACTCCCGCACATCTATCCCTTTGTATATAACAAATCCAGTGCTACAAAAGGAATTGGAAATTGGGGGATTATTTTAAGAAAGAAAATGATATTCAAATTTGAGTTTTTGGAAGATTTCTTTAACAAGCATTCTGAGAACATGGCAGAAAAGAGAAAAGGTCAGAGTAGAGAGAAAGTGAACAAGTGAGGGATGGCTCACACTGGGGTAGTTGAGAGGGAGATGAGTAGAGGGAAATTGGTGAATTAGTGGTATATTTTGAAAGAATAATCAACAAATATGGATGTCAAGGATGATTGCTAGGGTTCTGTCATGAGCATATGAGTGGCTACTGAGCCAGTTATTAAAGCGGAAACACTTGAGAAAGAATAGTTTGGGATGGAAACATAGTAAGATAGTAAGTTTGGTTTTTGAAATTGTGTTGTTTGAGATGCCTGTGGAACATCCAAGTAGAGGGATCAAGAGAGAAATGGGACATAAATTGAAAGAATGAGAATAGAAATTAACATGGAAACAGGAATTTAGGAATCATAGGCTTATAGAGAAAATACAAGAACTATTGCTAGAAATTAGAGTGTTAACACAGCTGCTTCTTTGGATCATAACAGAGAGTGTGGGGGAGAAAGGAGAAATATGAGACATTCTCTAAGAAGTGATAGAGGTAGTTTTACTTTGTTTGTACATGTTATTAAAATGTATTTGTTGATTTTTTTGGTTATAACACCTTTTGGCCTTTTTCTGTCTATTGTTGGCTGCATTTTAATGATATTTACAAGGTGTTTTACACTGTATTAACACTAGCAAGTACAAGACTTTTCCCATTTTTCTGGAGATCATACAATACTAAAACCATTAGAAAAGTATAAAAGTCATTCTTAAATGGTTGAACATGGATAATCAATGAAATATCCATTTGGAAAAGTAAGATAAGTGTCAGCTAGATATATATGGAAATCATGTATCTGTATGCATGCACATCTCTATTGCTCTGTGGGTATATATATACACATATACACACATATATACACACACACATATATATACATATATACACACATATATATACACACATATATATATATACTCACACACTTATACATACACAGAATCACTAAGTCAGATAAGTTATTGCTTTATATATTGATGATGAAGTTCAGAGAGGATACGTGATGGCACATGGTTAGCAAGTGGCTGAAGGCAGGCTTGAAATCTCCAGGCTCAGAGTTCTTTCTACTTTATTCCTTCCAAGTGAAATAGCCAAAATTAGCAGGTCCTCATGCACGTTAAGCACCTTCATCTTTATCACAGGTCTCTGAGGTTAGCAGATTTACAGTGTGGTAGGTAAAGTGAGATCTTCTGACTGCTACTTGTATCCCACACTCAAGGAACATTCTGAGCACATGCAGAACTGGCCTTGGACTTGTACTGAATCTGTGCGTGGAAGTTATGGAATTGAAGTCAGGGAGTGCTCTTCATGAGGTGCATTCTGATATCAGTGAAAGCATAGTCAGAAGGACCTGGGCCAGCATACTTACAGTGGAACACATCAAGATGATTTGCCACCTTCCAAAGGCCCAGCCTTTTGATATTACATGCCTAAGTGAAACTTCTCTCCTGGGGTTGAATTTTTAAGAACATAGGAATGAGTAGATTCACTAAGCATATGGAGCACAATACATAGGAGACTAGGAAGGAAAACCAGAAGAAAAGGAAACAAACACTGTTCGAGTTTTAGGAACTTTGGAAGGTGAAAGTGTAGGGCAGATGAGAAAATAATAATGATGATGTTGATAGTGATGATGATAGGAAGGAAGAGGAGGACCCAGTACATTCATACAATATATTTCTGTTTTAAATCATCTGCTCACCGTTGACCTAGAATCATGCTGCTGGTAGTTAGGATGCATTTACAGTATTAACCTTTGGTTTCTACAGTGTACATTAGCCTTTGGTTTCTACAGTTCACACCCCATGTGATTGTGGGTGTTAGACTCACTAGGATGAGAGCAGGGTCATGGTATCCCTCATACTCTATTCCCTGAAGGAAAGCAGGTGTGGCTGTCTTCCACTGGAAAACAGATTTCTCCCACAATGAGTTCATTTTAGCTGTCAGCAATGGAGTATCTAAGCATCTCTCTTTGTATGCAACATTGCCGGCAGGATGCCCACCCACCTCCACAGGGGATAAGAATCCCCAATGGGGGAGAAAAGGCTGCTTCCAAGTGAGTGAAGCAGCTGTTGTTTTACACAGAAATGTCAAAAGCACAAGCAAATTTCTCATCACCAATTGGTGGTGTCATGGCCAAGGAAATACTTTGTGATTGTTATGTGGTTTTGGGAGAAGCAACTGGTTTTATGAGATTTACATTATAAGCTACATCTGAAAAGTAAACCCTTCATTACAATTTATTTTACTGCTAATGATAGAATTTGAATGTGGGATGTGGAAGGTGAGATTCAATTAGCCACGTATCTTTGAAACTTAAAAAATCATGTTGTCTTTTATTTACTTTTTTTAGTAGTTGAATGAGTATAAATATGTCCAGTGATTCTGAATATTAAAAATTATATGATCTTTTAATAATATATTTCTAGTATGTAAAATTTTGTCATTTCCCAAAATGAGTCTCAAGTATCAAGCATTTAAGGCAGTTTTCCAAATGCAAAGAAATATAAGCCATATGTCATTGTGTCCTTATGCTGACCTTTAATTTATTTATATGTTTATCCGCCCACCTGTCTGTAATCTGTCCATTCATCTATGCATCCATCCATCATCTAACAGCTATTGATTAAGGACCTCTGTAGCCGATGTACTGTATTAGACATTATAGGACATTGAAAGTGACATAACTCCTATTCTGTGTCATTTAGAAGCTTCAAATTATATTGACTATTCATTTGTAGTATAAAGAAGAGTGAGCTGCTTTATCACTGCAGCAATTATATTTTAAAAATAAAGAAAATAAAACAAATGGAGTTTCCCACCCAAGGCATGGAGACACAGACACCAAGTCTTACCATAGATGTGTGGCCAATCCCTATATCCCTTTTATTACAAGCCTGGAAATGACAATAAAATACATGAACTTGAGAGTATATAAAGGCTGTAAGTTAGCCATAATTTATATTATAAGAAAATTACATAGTAGTTCAACATAAAGAGATGAAATCTAACATGTTATGTTCCACATTGTAAATATCTCTGGTATATATCCTGATTACCTGATAATGATGAAAGTAACAAGGTAACTTGGCAGTTAACATGTCAGTAAAGTAAATAATCAAAAACTGTTCTTGAAATTGCACTTGGGATTGAAATATTTTGAGCTGGTATCTTCTTCAGTGGTCATAGCTCTCAGCATCCGGTTAAAAAAACAGAAGCCAAGTGGGACTGGCTGGAACAGGACCCCCATCCAGGTCATCAGAGCTCTTTCAGCTGTGCCTCTCACAAAGCTATTTTATGCAACATGTTTCACTGCCAAGAGCAAATAAGAAAACTGATCTTAGCCCAAGCTGGGGCATAAGGATCTTGTTTTAAAGCTCATCCTTCTGCCTTTTTTTCCAACTTCCTTTCTCTACCCTACTCCACTTCCTATCCAAACCCTTTTCCCTTCCCATCACTCATTTCCTAAATAGGACCCCTTGTACCTTCACATCAATATGCACTGCAAGAGCTTCCTTATCTCCCATTTAACTGTGTCCTATCAACATAGTTTTTTAACTTAAAGTATTTGTTCTTATAGGATTCATAGGTTATCTTGGGCTAAAACAACAGCAAGATTCGGCTCATAGGAGAGTAAATCTTGGGGTCTGTTTTAAATGGCTAACTATTTTACTTAGTCTGCAGTAGGCCTTGAACTCTAGGCATGTGTGCCACAAATACCAATAATAGATAAGAGCATGTCAGATTTTCCAGAATTCAGGGGAAATGCTTTTAGTCAATTTTGTACATGATCAAAATTGACGTTGACGTCTTAGTAACATAAACACATGCTCTGGACACTGCATGCACACAAACACAGGAGCTCAAGCCCATCCACCTCTTCTCATTTTACTATTTCCCCAGCTCAGCATGCCCATCTCACTATGGTTCCAGAGCCCACAAGAGTGCGTGTCCTGTTTTCTCTCTGTTTCGCCCACAGATCACATGGGTTCTACTGGAAGATGTTTTCCCAAATGAATACTCATAAAGTTGCCACAAGATCTTCCCATTTGACGACCTCTGAGTGTTTTTCTTTCTTAAAAAAAAAAAGGAGGAGCTTTAATAGCTGCTTTAAGTTTATCTTCCCTGGATTCTTAATTATATTAAATACCCATATATTTCCTCCCTGAGTATTCATTTAGAAAGAAGGTTTTGTAATAGTCACATTTAATTTATCAGGGTGTAATAATTTGTGTTTCCCAATCATCTTGCCGACTTTTGTTCATTATACTATTGTTTCACATGAGTAAGTTAGCAAAGTTTGGATTGATTGACTCTAATTAACTAAAACTGGTTCCAGGCTGTGCATCTATTGTCATGGTAGCTAGCCGCAAAGCCCTAAACTGCTCAGCAATGTGATATAAGGTAATATTGATCTGAAAACTGTGGATAATATGTAACCTTGGGCTTATCACTGTTTGTGAGACAAACTTAAAAAAAAGGGTGGGGGAAGAAGAGGCATTAGGATGAATTTAAGGACACTTGGGAGTATAAATCAGAGTTTACAGTGGGTTTCCTTTTTTTTCTGTCTGGAGAAAATAACAGATGTGTTGAACTACAAATGAATTCAAAGTTTAGCTGTAGGAAGACTAAGGATTTCATGGTTTCTGAAACTGTGAATGGGCTTGCTGACAAAAGTCTAAGATCTACTAAAAAAAAATCTATGGGGAGACTTCGATATTGGTAGAGGAAATCTCAAGTTTTCTTATTGAAAAAGAGGAGTGGTTGGAATTTGATCTTTTCTCTATTGCTGATAGTTTACAGTCAATCATAATCTTTACCTGAGGGGAGAAAAAAGGTTTTTGAGAATATGACCACCTGGAAAAAGGATTGCATTTACAGCCTGTAAACATGAACAAACGCTATTCCTCCAGGTCTTGCTATTTAGTGCTGGACAAAAATCAAGTTAAAAAACTTGAATAGGACGCTGTAAGAGAGATTCATTGATGAACTTCTAGCTTTCCTATGCCCATGCTGCAGCTTCTGTTGTGCCTGTTTTCACGCAGTAGTTAAAATCTGATACATTTGATTGCTGTTGCACACTTTTTCAGTTCCATCTTCTTTACTTATAGAGCTTCAGCTATTTTCTATGACACTCTGATCAACTGAGCTGTCTTCCCCCTCACTCTTTCGTTTCTCACCAACTTTAACAGAACAGCCTTTATGTCCTGGCAGATGGATGAAGTGGAAGTTTAACTCATGTACTACAGAGCCTTGCTTTAGAAGTGCACTGTCAGAGAAACAGAAAACTCCAGTTTATTCAGCTGCTTCCTTCATTGACACTGTGCTTAAGTCTTTTCAGAAACTGGGGACAGGCAATTTTTATGTCAGTCTTCTCCATTGGATGGTTTTTCTTTTAATGTTTTGTGATTGTTGTGGCCATGTGAGAATCAACGTCCAAACATCACAGTGAAAGAAGCTGCATTCATCAGGTTCTCCAGAGAAACAGGACCAATAGGATGTGTGTATACATATAAAGAGAGATTTATTTTAAGGAATTGGCTCATGTGATTATGGAGGCTGACAATGGTTAGTCCTAAATCTCCATGGTAGGCTTAGCAGGCTGGAGATCCAGGGAAGACCTGATGTTGCAGTTCAGGTCTCAGGGCCAATTGCTGGAGAATTCCCTCTTGCTCTGGGAAGGCCAGTCTTTGGTCTTTTCAGACTTTCTCTGATTGGATGAGGCCCACATGCAAAATGGAGATAAATCTGCTTTACTTAAAGGCCACTGATTTAAATGTAAGTCTTACCCAAAAACACTCTTACAGAAACATGAGATGACATTTGACCAACTATCTGAGCATGAGGGCCCATCCAAGGTGAAACATAAAATTAGCCATCACAGAGCCCAGCACCCAGACAGAAGCACAGACCTCTTAGTGATGGCTGAGGAGCCAGAGGAGAGGAAGATGGGAAGGAGAGTAGCACAACTTTATATTTGGAAAGAGAAAAAGGAGTCATATGTCTGCTCATTCTGAAGTATTTCAAATTATCACCACACAAACATGTTCCATGCAACACACACCTGTCTTTTTGGCTGAATATCTTAGCAACAAGGTGTCCTCACATCCTTTTGTTCTTAGGTACAGGTAGAGATCATGGTAGTTCTGAAGCAGTGGGCCACCAGGGGCAATGTGGCGAAATGTGAGACATTAAAGGCCTGCTCAGTTTCCTTCTGCTCTTACTCCCTCTAATGGCAGGGGGTTGATACATCTACCCCCGAGAATGTCTGCTCTGCCCTTCTTTCTAGAATTCAAAACAGCAGTCCAAGAGATCTCTGCCATGTTTACAGTTTCCCTGCCTCCTTAGTACCAGTTGCAACAGATTCACTTCTTGCCAAATAGAAAACAGGTATAATATTATTTCTGCAAGTAAAATATTTATATTAACCTCAATAATCAAACAACAAACATTCTTTAAGTCCTTAGTAGTTACCCAGCACTGAAGGGAATGCAAAAGAAAAAACATATTTCCTGCCTGTAAGAAGTTTATAATTTTTCTGGGAAGGAGGTCTAATCCATGGCAAATTAATAGAATTAATAGACTTCATCAAGTTATTAGTAGGGCAATTTCCAATAAAAACTCTATTGGAGTTTATAGATGGTGAACATAAATATGAGATGGAATAGCTCACCTCTCTTTGTTGCTAAACTTGAATGTGTGTTGCAAAAATTGAGTGGTATTGTTTAAAATGGGTCAAGAATTTGCTTATTCTTACTCACACCTCTCCGGTTTCTTCCAATGATTATATGTCTTTCTGCTGTCTTTTATTTCGATTTACTTAATTAGCAGTCAAATTTATCAAAACTGTACAGAAACACCTAAGAATAGTTTTACGATAGAGAAGATTTGGAAATTTTGCCTGTAAAATAGAATACGTCTCTATACTTGCAAACATTTAGTTTACCTTCTGAGGAAGAATCCCAGTTTTTCTGCAGATTGCAACTATTATTAGCAGACGAATCTTGAGTATCAGTTTTATCAACATTCTCCTTTAGCTTTTACTTAAAGAAGAAAAACAGACCATATCTAGAAATTATCCTGTATGAACTCTGCCTTTCTAATAATTTCTGGAAACCTGAGAGTATTCCGGGTTCCCTGAGATGACAAATTTATTGCCACACCCTCTATTTGCCTAATTCTCACACAAGACAGGATGACCCTTGTGGCAGAAAACAGTTTCAGGGAGATTGACTCTTAACTGAAGGGTAAAGATGTTCACTGAGAGACCTGAGTCCTTACGGTGGGACAATAAATAGGGCAGGCACTAAGGTCATTGATGTAATACTCTAAGGTTGAACCTGGAAAAAAAGCACCAAATGTCACATTTGTGGGACAAACAAAACAAAGTCAGTACTGGATAGTGAGCAGTATACAAAGGGTTGATAGAGGATGAGATTAGGTCTGAGGGAAGTCCCAGGAGGGGAGCTAAGAACTCAGACTTCGAGAGTGGACCGGACACTGGTAGAGTAGTCTTGCCTTATCTTTGCAAGTATCCCATAGCGGATACTTGCAAAGACTCCCAGCAGATGCCTGAAAGTGCAGGTAGTACAGAACCCTATATATACTATGTTTTTTTCCTATACATACATACCTATGATAAAGTTTAATTTATAAATTAGACACAGGAAGAGATTAACATCAATAATATAATGATTACAATCTACCGTCATAAAAGTTATGTGATTGTGGTCTCCGCGCTCTCAAAATATTTTATTGTTCTGTACTCACCCTTCTTCTTTAATCTGTAGGTCTGTTAACCAAGGCAGCTGCTAAGTGACTCAGAGGTGGGTAGCATAGAAAGCATGGATAGCCTGGGGCCAGACACAGTGGCTCTCGCCTGTAATCCCAGCAGTTTGGGAGGCCAAGGCGGGAGGATCATGAGGTCAGGAGATCGAGACCATCCTGGCTAACATGGTAAAACCGCGTCTCTACTAAAAATACAAAAAAATTGGCCGGGCATGGTGTCAGGCGCCTGTAGTCCCAGCTACTCGGGAGACTGAGGCGGGAGAATGGTGTGAACCTGGGAGGCAGAGCTTGCAGTGAGCCGAGATCGCGCCACTGCACTCCAGCCTGGGTGACAGAGCGAGACTCTGTCTCAAAAAAAAAGAAAATAAAGAAAGAGAGAAAGAGAGAAAAGAAAGAAAGAAAGAAAGAAAGAAAGAAAGAAAGAAAGAAAGAAAAGAAAAGAAAAGGAAAGAAAAAAGAAAAGAAAAGAAAAGAAAAGAAAAGACAGAAAAGAAAGAAAGAGTGATTCGAAGGGAGGCGGAGGTTCTCCCTTCTATAACACCACTCACAGATAGTCATCCAGTATCTGCTACAAACCCACCGGTGATAAGGAGCTCATGATTTTTAAAAATCACAGTGGTTGCTAATAAATTATCCTTTAACTTTGAGAACCTAGCACAATAAACGACAAATTATAGTTGCTCAATAAATATTTATTGAATGGATGAATAAACGTTTCATCACCAATTGACAGTGTTTGTCCATATATTATTTGATCTAGCTAGATAATAAATCTACCTCCCATATCCAACCCTTAAATGGAATAAAAAAAGACTGTGTTTCGTATAGGCCTCTGTTTTCCTAGCTATGTCCAGTTTCTTCAACTACTTCCCATATATCAAGATGTGTAAGTTTTTCACTGTCCTTGGTACTTTCTGGTCATGTGTTGGATTTTAAGTGCCTCTCATGGAATATGTGACCTAGGATTAAGCCTGTCCGCACATGTGCTCTCAGCAGCACACAGCACATACAAGGAACACAAGCTGATGTCGTTTTTCTGCTTCTGCTCTGGGCTTTTCTAATTTAGTAAATTGGCTGTCACATCACTAAAAATAGGAAGTTTGAACTTAGGCTCCCTTTTTTTTTTTTTTTTTCTCTCTGAGGTTATTTTGCTTACCACAAATGAAGGCCACAGAAGCTAAATATATGTCTACTTGAATGATGACTTTATAGCAATAAAATGAGCCCACAGGGGCTAATGACTCTGTAATCAGCTTTTTTCAACCACTTTTTATATTGGGCATAATTTTCTCTCTCTCTGAGAAATTCTACATCATTTATCACCAGACTAACATGAGCAAAAGAAAAAAGGCATGAGCTGAGAGATTAGAGGCCATGGCCTGTCTCCTGTGAGATCAAAATGGTAAATTTGCCCAGAGGGGACTATTCGATTTTGGATACGAGTGCAGTAGATGCTCATGTTCTGTTCTTTTTTAGTTCAAAATTCTCATTTTGGCATTGATTTAAGAAGTTAGGTTTTAAGAAGAATTTATTTTGTTTGTAGTTTAAAAATGATGGGTCAATAGTACACCAACACAGGTCCTTTTTTACAAATTATTTTCATTGGTCAGTGCCACCTCCTTGTTGCCTTCCAAGGAAGTTTCTCAAATCCCTCCTGTTGACCTGCTCGAAAATCAGTCTTTGGTAATCTTGAGAGTAGGTGCTTTCTTGGGGGTCATACTATTAACATTTTTGTGTGCTTGTGCTCCGGAAAACACCATTTGAGAAACATCTTTTTTCCTACCTATTATACCAAATTATTTAGATTCTCCTTCTATGGCTTGAAGCTGAGCCTTCTCCTTTGGCAACTATTCCTTTCCCAGAGCTCGTTGCTTTGGGGCCTGGCTCATAGCTGATTGCACTGAACATTCTCTGCTTATTCCTCCCAGATCTACTCTCTACCCTTCTATTGCCTGCTCCCTGCCTTGGGTGCTGACCTGTACAGATTACATCAATGGGCCCTCATGCTTCTTCCTCTCTCTCTTCCTTTAGGTATAGGAGTGGCAATAGCTCTACTCCTATTAGCCCAGGATTTCTGCACTATCCCTTATGGCTCCTCTACAGCCTACTCATGACTTTGCATTCAGTGCTTTGTACATAAACCTTCCTTGAATTATTCTAATTTGATAATTAGGTCCCATTTGTCCCCTTATCCTGGATGATTACAGCATTCATTCATTTGTTCTCTTATGTTTTTGGTTTCTTAGTTATTTACCTTAAAAAATATTTTATCTTCAATTTCATTTTTTCACCTTCAAAAATTTATTGGTAAACATTGTATATATTCAAGGGATACAATGTGATGATTTGAAGATTTGAAGTATGTATGAATCGTGTAATGATTATTACAATCAAATTAATTAACACATCCATCATCACCTATGCTATACGTTAGATTCCCAAAACTAGCTCATCTTAAAACTGACAGTTTGTACCTTTTGACCAAAATCTCCCCATTTCTCCCATCCCTCAGCCCCTGGCAACCACCATTCTACTCTCTGTTTCTATGAATTCAACTTTTCTAGATTCTACACATAAGTGAGGTCACACAGTATTTATCTTCCTGTGTCTGGCTTATTTCACTTAGCATTATGTCCTTCGGGTTCACCCATATTGTTGCAAATGGCGGGATTATCTTCTTTCTTATGGCTGAATAACATTCCATTATATATCTACATCCATATCTCTCATTGTCTTTATCCATTCATCCATTGATGTATACTTCAGTTGATTTCATATCTTAGCTATTGTGAATAATGCTGCAATGAACATAGGCATGCAGTTATCTCTTTGAGATATTAATTTCATTGCATTTGGATATATCTCCAGAAGTAGCACTGCTGGATGATATGGTAGTTCTGTTTTCAATTTGTTGAGAAGCCTCCATACGTTTTTCCGTTTTGGTTGTTAGAATTTACCTTATCACCGTTAGTGTACAAAGGTTCCCTTTTCTCTACACCATCACTAATACTTGTTATCTGTTGTCTTTTTGATAATAGCCATCCTAACAGGTGTGAGGTGATAACACATTGTGGTTTTAATTTGCACTTGTCTTAAGATTAGTGATGTCGAGCACCTTTTCATACACCTGTTGGTTATTCGTATGTCTTTGGAAAAAAATGTCTCTTGAGGTCCTTTGACCATTTTTTAATTGGATTATTTGGCATTTTGCTATTGAATTGTGTGAGCATTTACTTAATTACCTACTCATTTATGTTGTAAATATTTATACATTATCTACTATTTACTAATCATCCTGCTAAATTTCACAAGAACTCATTTTCGACCAAAAAGTCAACATACTTTAAATAAATCTAACCCATGAAATCCTTATCTAAGTTGCTTCATGTCATATTGGGACAAAGACCTGCAGTTGGGAGACAGGTAGTATCAGTACTATCAATCATCTCAAGGTATGTCTGATACTATTGGGACACTGATAAGAGCTTCTTTTCATATCAAGTAATTCTTTTTTTTTTTTTATTCACTTAGGCCAAAGTACAAGTAACAAATCTTATCATCTTGAATCAAAAGATTTATAGAAACAGAAGAGAAGAGTTCTGTTGGTGTCGATAACTGTAGTTGGCCATTCGTGTCTAGCCACACATTTTTTTTTCATAATTCCTAGATCTCCCCTTTGGCCACTAACTTGGCTTCTGGGGCACTTATAAAGCACCTTCCAACAAAAAGTTTTTGTGGTACTTGCAGATTTTTGTTTTCTTGTTTGTTTTTGCTGTAGACATCAGCAAAAGAATAAGATGTTTTCACTCCTTACATCTTCCCTTGTGTCTGTTTAAGAAGAGGAATCTTCACTTATTTGGGTAAGAGCAGAGTACAGTTTACTCTCAGGGAAAAAAGGACCGAGTCCTTTCATTTGGGGTTTCCTCTGGTTTTGGTTGTAATACAATATTATTGCTTTATGGCAGCAATGGTGAAGAAGCATTTAGTTTGTAAAAAAGCAATCTTCGGCTGCATTAATAAAAGTTAAGTGACAAAATTAAGGGATGTGAAGGTTCTGCTGTTCAATGCAGTGATAAGAAAATTACTAGGGTTGTCTTCTCATAATATCATTTTAATGAGGAAATAAAACATTTGTCACATCTCAAAACGAGGAGCATAATGCTAGTCAAGGTTCTGAAGAGCATATCACATGAGAAACCTGTGAAACAAAAGGAAGATATAAAATAACGGTTTTAAAATATGAAGAATTGAATTTATTTTGTATAGATCCATAAATGAGAATTTTCTCTCTTTCTCTCTCTCTCTCTCTCTCTCTCTCTCTGTGTGTGTGTGTATATTTTTTCCTCCAAAGTGGAGGAATTACTTCTCAATTCATTTTATAAGGCCAGAATTAATCTGATACCACATTCTGGATGACATTTCAAGAAAAGAAAAGTATAGACCAATATTCTTCATGAGCTTAGACACGTTTTAGACAGTCAAATCCAACTCTCTCTCTCTTTTCCTCTCTCTCTCTCTCGGGGTGTGTGTGTGTGTGCGTGTGTGTGTATATATATATATATATGATAATATATCATGACCAGATAGCATTGATCCCAGAAATGCAAAGTTGGTTTAACATTTGAAAATCCAAAAAAGAAAATCCTTATGATCATCTTACTGGATTCAGAAAAAGCGTTTGATAAAGTCCAACATCTATTCCTGACAAAGGAAAAAAAACTCCAATCAAACCAGGATTAGAAAGGAGCTTACTCATTCTGATAAAAGCATCTATGGAGAACCTGTCGCTAGCATCATGCTTAGGTGAAAGATTAAATGCTTTCCTCCTAAAACTAGGAAGAAGATAAGG
The DNA here is from genome assembly GCF_008728515.1 of Papio anubis. NCBI lineage: Eukaryota > Metazoa > Chordata > Mammalia > Primates > Cercopithecidae > Papio > Papio anubis. Next base: position 24,943,630 of record NC_044994.1, read on the forward strand.
ATATTCACTCTTACCACTATGTTCAACATTGCTTGAAAGGCTCAAGCCAGTGTAATAAATCAAAGAAAGGAGAGTCATCCAAGTTGGAAAAAGAGAAGTAAAACTCTTAATTTCCATTTCTACATGATTATTTATGTAAATAATTATATGCAATTTATACAAAATCTAAATATTAAGTGAATTTTTCAGGGTATAAATACAAAAGTATTTATATATACTGGTAATGTGCTATTGCAAATTAAAAATTTTAAATATCACATATGTTATAGTACAAAAAGCATAAAATACTTAAGGATAAATTTGACAAAATGTGTGAAAGATCTGTGCACCAAAAACTATAAAACATTCCTGGGAAGAATTTAAGAAGAGCTAACCAAATGGAACGATGTATTGTTTTTGCACATCAAAAGACTTAATATTGTTTAGATATTAATCTTCTCTAAATTGATGTATAGATTCAATACATTCCAAACCAAAATCATAGCAGGGATTTTTTTTCTGATAGAAATTGACAAGCTGATTTCAATATTTATATGGAAATGCAAAAGACTCAGAATAACCAGAATAACTCTGAAAAAGAACAAAGTTGATAGGCTAACACTTTCTGATTTGAAGACTTGTAAAAGTACAACAACTAAGACAGTGTGCTATTAGCGTCAAATAGACAATAAAACAATGGAACAGATGACAGAGTCTATAGACAACTAAATTTTAACGAATGCGTTAAGGCAATTCAATGAAGAAAATATATTCTTAACAATAAGTACTGCCCAAAATTTGAATATTCATATATTAAAATAACTTTGATCCATACCTATAACCATATATAAAAATAACACAAAATGAATGATATAACCAAATGTAAAAACCTAAAATTGTAAAACTTCTAGAAGAAAACGAAAAAGAACATTTTTGTGACTTGGATTAGGTGAAGACTTCTTAGATATGACCAAAGACTCCCAAGATATGATTAAAAAAAGCCTTCTTCGATATGACAGATTTGTTCTATAAAATAACAAATTGATAATTTCACTTCATTAACATTAAAAATTTCTGCCTTTCAGAATATACTGCTAAGCAAATGAAACAACCAGCCACAGACTGGGAGAATTAGTTCAAAACTTTTCTCTGTAATATATGTATTTCCTTTTATTTAGAAAAATAAAGAGCTCTAGAAACGCAATAATAAGACAACAAACACTTCAATAAAAATAGGCCAAAGATCTGGACAGACAAGTCACCAAAGAAGACATATGGATGCCATATAAACATACAAAAAGATGTTCAACAACTTTACGCATTAAAGAACTGCAGGTTAAAGTAACACAAAGTACAATTACACATGTATTTGAATGTTTAAAATTTAAAAGGCTGATCATACTTCATGTAGACAAGGATGTAAAGAGACTCGAACTCTCATACACTGCTGGGGGACGTGTGAAATGGTACAGCCAATTAGGAAAACCGTTTGGTGGTTTTGTAAAAAGCTAAACACATACCTACCATATGATACAGATATCCCACTTTTAGGTATTTACCCAAAATAAATGAAAATGTTCCAATAGTTGTACATAAATTGTTCATGGCAGTCTTATTTGTAATGGCTCCAAGTAGAAACAACCCAAATGTTCATGAGCAGATGGGTAAATAAATGCATTTTGGTATATCCATAAAATGGAATTCAAAATAATTATGTTGACAAAAAAGCTAGATAAAAATGAGTAAATACTACATGATCTCATTTATATAACATTATAGGAAATTCCAACTGATCCATAGTGACAGAAAACAGATGAGTGATGTTTTGGGGCAGGGTAGGGAGTAGAGGATGGGGAAAGTTGGATGAGTTTATAAAGGAACTGAGGGACTTGTTGGTGTGATGATATGTTCATTGTGTTGATTGTGATGATACTTTCACAAGTGTATATAGATGTCAAAACATCCAATTGTGCACTTTAAATATGTGCTGCTTATTTTGTGTTAATTACATCATTAAACTGTTGAGAGAGAGAGAGAAACAGAGACAGGGAGGGAGAGAGAGAGAGAGAAAGAGAATGCCCAGACATGATTTAGTAAGAGGCTGATAGCTTTGAGTGGCTTCCATACCTTTCCTCCTTCTCTCCCTTCCCCCACCTTCTTTTCTTGCTTCTATTATGAGATTAAAAATTATATTGTATTAATATCTTAAGAACTAACAAAGAATATACTTTAAAAAATAATTCTAGAAGTTCCTTGGGATGGAAGGTGATACCTTAGCAGGAGGAAAGGAAACAAAAGGAATAGATCAGCTGTGCTACATTAAAAATGAACAGAGAATAGGTGAGAAAAGTGATGACAGGGAAACATGGCACCATTACAGATGGATTTTTCTGCCCGGAGATGTCAAATATTCAGTGTTCACTGTTTGTGTTTGTGTTGCTGTGTGTCATAAAACTTCTCTCTGGGAAAACGATTTGGGTCAGTCTCAGAGCAGAGATAAAGGAGCAGCTGCTCAACGCAGGGCAGAGAAGAATTTGTTATAGGCAAGTATTTCCAAGAAGGTACTGCATCTAGAGGCCTCCTAGCAATGTTGGGAACACATTGGATTTTCCACTGGAAATGAAATTGACTCTCAGATGATATCTGGATGGCACTTTTTTCCTCTATTTCTTGATCAACATGTGCCAGTAAGTATGTTCAGGATTAGGAATTCAGAAGTGAGTAAGGTATGGCTTCGTTCTCTCACAGCACTCAGATTAAAATTTTTAAAAACAATAATACGGTGTGAAAAGTAGGATGATAGTGGTAATACTTGAAGGTAGTGGATGGACTTGCTCCAGAATTTCTGCATAGGATGGTCTAGTGATTGGCACGTAGCAGCAATGGATGTGGCTTTACATATATATATATTTCTATAATAGCTACATAAAATGATAATAAAAATAAAATAATAGGATAAAATGTTTACATCAGAAAATACCTGCTTGTGAGCACTAATAGAATTTATTGCGGATGCTGAATTCTCTATGCAGAAACTGACCTTAGAGGATGAGTGGGTGTTTAGGTGGCAGACAGCTTGGGGTAGGGTTTTCTGTACCGAGTCCACATCCACAGCAAACACAAGTGTACCAGCGCAAGATTTCCTGCTTGTGGAATGGCAAGTCTCTGCTTGGAAGATCACAGATGTCATGATAAGAACCAGGTAATCATTTGACTTTTCTCCCTAGTGCTTATGGAACATGAAAAAAATATATGGACTTTGGATAATGATTCAAGTTTCATCTCTGCTCCCATGTATATGAATTAGTAGGTAGTTCAAATTCAATCCCCTTATCTAATTTTACCTTTGCCCCGTCAATATGAATTCATTAGTGATTCAATCTAAGTCTTGTTTTTTCATCTCTAATATGAGGAAAACAGAGTTTTGCTGGAAAACATTATAGGATTAGACACTATATATATATATATATGAGTTCAACATTTAGTGCAGGGCCAGGGAAGCTCCTAGGAAGAACTGTTATTCAGATACTTTAAAAAGGAAAAAAACACTGGTCACATTCTCACTGAGTATGCAGCTCTGACCCAGGCACTTGACAAGGTGCACCAAAGATTCAACACACAGCTAAGGAGTCCTTGAGTTAGAAATGACCATGCTAACTTACTTAAAGGAATAACTAACTTACTTAAAGGAACTAGATAAGAATATCATATAATCAGGAGTGTGCGGTTTAGGCAAGAAATGTCACAGGCCCCTGATGCTATTAACATCCTGTTGTCTTTAGTATATGTGCAAAATGATGTAAGCAGTTCAGTGTCATGTGCAAAGTACTAAGTGGTCCCCTAGTGGCCAGAAAGAGTTAATACTACATATATTCCTGAGAGGAGCACGTAAAAACATTTCCTACCCACACATTATTTACCTCCCAGACTATCCTCATTTCAGCTGATGAGAGTTTCCCATTCTAAGTCGATTTATACTTCAATGATAGGCAACTTAAACTATTTCCCCAACTATTATTAATCACACTGACCACTCTGTTCCCTAATGTACTCTTGAACTTACCTTTCTCATGGTTTACTGATTTCTACAGATTATACATGTATTTGTCAGGCTTTCTATATTAAGATATGAAGCTTTGAAAAGAAGTAACTGGGTTAGTGCTATCCAGGGGAATCATGAGTTCTAGGTTTTCCAGGCTAGGACAGTCCTGGTTTATGCTGGTTTTCCCAGTGTAATTATTACTATCATCCCCTTTTATAATCACAATTGTTCCAGTCTTGAGAATAAATTACACGGTCACCTTCCTGCTCCTTTTTTTCCCCTGATGAAAACTCTAAAAATATCGGTGTAACTCAGCTGGACATGAGGTCAATCTGCATGCGATCCCTGTCACTCCCACAATCACCAGGGCTTACTTGGCTGATCTGGCTGGATAGACCATTTTCTTTTGCATATTCCCCAGGTTTTCTTCCTGCAGTTGCCATCTAAATCAGAGAAGAGGATTGTTGGTGATGTATGTGCTACTCGGCTCTCTTGTTTGGTTTTTCTCGCAGGCTCTCATAAGCTCTAAAAGTCACCACTAAACCAGTTCTAATGCCATGCCACGTTCGCTGGGCAGAATCTGCAGATCTTGGGTGAAATAATGTATCCAGCAAACACCCAGTCTATATCTACATGACTATGTAGCCTGTGCTGCTACAATTAATGTGTTAACGGGTGAAAGAAGATGATCTAGATACGAAAATTGAAATAGAACAAAAGGAAATTGTGAACAATTTCTAGACACAGCACAAACATATCTACAATGGCCCAAATGTCACCTCTTATCATAGTCAGAACAATATGGACACCTGTAAAACCCAGCCAAGTGAGACTTTCAAACTCAAATTTATGCTTGATGTGTCAGAACTAAATTGGTACATTTATAGACGAGTTGTGTGAATGCAACACAGTAGAATTGTTTTGGAATACAGCAATGGACTTGTGAATCCCGTGTTAAAATGAAGTACCCTTCTCTGACTCAGGACAGATTTCTTAAGAAGTAGGCCAATGTCCTTATGTGACTTGTTTCAGCAACCAAAATAATATTTTAATGGGTAGTCCAATTCAGAATGCCAATATTAAATGATTACAAATAAAGAGGCATGTACAATTACATTCATATTCAGAAACTGCTTTGTGATTTTGATGAAGAATTAGAAACAAAATACTACTCTAAATGCCTTAAACAATACATTTTTTTCTTGTTTTCCTTCTTTTCTCATTATTGCTGACCTGTTTTCAACCTTCTTCCAAGATTTTACTCACATCTTAACCATATGTATTTTACATGTGAACAGGATTATGAATTTATGACTCTAGGAGATAAATGCATACATATAGACTCTAAATGGTATTTCATTCTTTATACCTCATAATCTTATGCTTAGGAAGAGAAAAACCTTAAAAATAAAAATCTGCCCAATAGATATTATCACATATAATAAAATACATTAAAAGTTATAACTGGAATAACAAGATTTGGGAAATTTCAGCACCTGCTTGGTGCTGAATACCAATAGGATCATTCTGGATTCATCATGTAACATTGGATACAAACAAACAAATGACCATATTTAGTAAATCAGTAAAGACAGTCTTCTGCAAAGGCCTGGATGGGATCTATGGTTAGTTATATAATCACAGATGGGTGACAGTCGATCTTCCATGTAACAAAAGCAGTTATTTCTCCTACAGGATTTCAAGGAGAAATTTGGAGTTTATTATTTTATTACTATCAGTCAAATTTTGACACAAGATGTATATTCATTCTTTCCGGCAATGAATGTTCAAGCTCTTCTATTTCTTCCAGAGACAGAGTATGGCCAATATTGAGTATAGAGAGCTGAACATAAAACTTAATTATAGTTGAATGTTAAATAAAATAAAATGTTCTACATTTCTCTATATACTTATGCCCAGGATTACTAACATAGAGTGACCAAACTATCACAAGAGTTGTTTCTTTATGTTGGCTATTAGAAAGCTCAGAGCCTAATTTGCAGTCATTACTTGCAAATATAGAAAGCTTCATGGATGTACTTTGTACCAACTTCCCTCCTTGGCTTATTTGTTTCCTTACTATATTTTCCTTCTGCCTAATTTTTAACGTGTTTTAAATAATGTTTTCTTACTGTTTTAGTTTGGATGTGTGGCCCTTAAACCTCATGTTGAAATTTGTTCCTAATGTTGGAGGTGGGACCTAATGGGAAGTGTTTGGGTCGTGAGGTTGGATTCCTCCTGAATAGATTAAAGCCGTCTCTGTGGCGTGTGTGAGTTCTTACACTGTGAGTTCCCATGACAGTTGGTTGTTACAAAGAGCCTGGTGCTTCCCTGCTTTTCTCTTGCTCCCTCTGTTGCCATGTGATCTCTGCACATGCAAGCTCCCCTTCACCTTCCACCGTGAGTAGAAGCCTGAGGTTTTTACCAGAAGCTAAGCAGATGCCAGCACCATGCTTCTTGTACAGCCTGCAGAGCCATGAGCCAAATAAACCTCTTTTATTTATCAATGACCCAGACTCAGGTATTCCTTTATAGCAGCACAAAACAGACTAAGACACCACAGAGTATTAATGTTTGTCAGTCATAGGTAGAGACATAATCATATCTAAGAATCCCTCCAAAATTACGTCTTCTATAAATGCTGTGTCATAGCACCTACATTACTTATCTCATTTAATTTCCTCAAAAAGGACATGAAACACCAAAAATCATCTAATACTGTAACAGAACAATGATTTTTGTAGAGTGAGTAATTCCTCCCTCCTTATTTTACATGTTGTTATCTTTCTGCCAAAATGCCAAAATGTTTTTATATAATGCACACTACCAATGCAGTGTAAAGCAGGGTAAGAAAAGAGACACTTCTCCAAATTTTTGTCTGGCACAGATTTGTGCAGAAGTAAATTAGTCACTGAGATCATTTCAGCTGTAAAAAGACAGTTAAAGGAGACCTCGTCTGTTGTAGCAGTGGCAGATGGAAAGAACCCACAGCAATTAGTTTAAAAGCCCCAATTTAAGGAAATACACATTTCAGTTTTGTTGTGGATCGCTATTGAATACTGGTGGAATACAGAGCACAGTGAGTGACTAAGAATATAGAAGCCCAAGAAGAGGCTCCAAGCAGTACTGAGATATTGTTAATGCTCTTGCGGTGTGTGAGAATTGCAGCTCTGAAGTCACCCTTGCCATCTCTCTTTTGTTTCTCAATGCCAGTCAGTCATTCTTAACCAACTCTTTCTATTGTAATGATTAAATTATGATCCCCAGCAAGCATTTGATGTCAGAGCTCTTCTGTTCAAAGTAGGGAGGCAACTTCTTTCTATAATTATGTTTTCTACTAGTGATATTTAAAGTTTGCACTTCAGTTTTCTGAATTTTGTTTGTGATAGCCCCCCGGGGTGTAAAACAATTCCTCTCTGATGCTTCCTGACTGACTTCTTTCTCCTTTCCTTTCTCATATCTCCTGACCTTTCATTGGAATGGGCCTGATTATACCTCACAAGTTTCATCCTTACAAACAGAAGTTTGCAGTGTGATTGGTCTCTTAGGTCAGGTATTGGCGCTATTAGAAACCTGATGCCTGTAGTTGAGGTTTTTGTTATGTG